>NC_138768.1:39748041-39778041 GCF_965119305.1 Pelophylax lessonae | reverse complement strand
TTCCTTTGAGGAGAACCTGTTTGTGACGGAACCACCGACCCACACTGTACTTGTGGTCTTCCGTCAGTATACAGCTTCCTCACAGTCATGAACATAAATACCAGATTTTCCCAGCCGCCCTCATACAAAGCTAGCCAACAACTTAGCTTGTACAAGTTAAGGAACGTTCTCCTTTATTGAACAGTTTCACACTCAATTTATACACACACATGAGCACATTGGTGTAGTGGTCTATGCTCATGGACAAAGACTGCTAGGTCATAAGTTTGAGTCCCAAAGAGTCAATCCATCATGGCAGCTTCCTTGACAAAGTTCCATATAGTTTGTAAGTTTGTCCTGGCAGGGCGCATGGAGCTCTCATAGCCGATCAGTCTGTGGAAGTCTGGTTTGGACAGACCAGACTGGGCTTCATGGTCACCCTGTGTCCCTAATAGACACCGGGTGACTTAGACATAAGAGGGGCCTAGGGCACTGAGAGAGATATTTCCCAACCTCTCTAAGGTAAGCTGTGTTCCATGGGCCCCCCAACCAAAGTGAATCCCGTCACACTGTTCTTTTCCACACAGGACAGATCAACTAGTTCACTTTTAGAAGTTTTTTTAATTTTTACCTTTTTACCTCATTTTTCCAAGTCATTAGGTTAATTGGAGCTTACACAGAGCTGAAAACTTGCTCCCCTACCTCATGAGACAGAGTTAGTCATCGAGAGACCAATCACCAAGCACCAAAGTTGTCACATCTGAGGCTGTTGCTCTAACTGCCTAAAAAAGGTTAACTGGAGTGTGGCCTTATTTTGGTAATCAAGTCCATCAAAATCTGTTAGTATAACACTACCCTTGCTCCTCCATCCAGAATCGAGACACCCAAAGATAGGAAGTCTGTTCCTGGCCAGACTATCAGGTGATAATAAAAGGGAAAAGAAAGCCAACAAAAAAGCCAACACAGACACCACATTTAAGGATTGATAAGCTGCAATATTACATTTTGAATAAATACCTCCCCCCGCCCCCTGTGCTAATCAACCACAATAACACCCCTAATGCACAACCCTAAAAATAATCGATAAGAAGAAATAAAGTAAATTTAACATCAGTCTGTGCTAAATGCAGTAAAAAAATATCAACCTAAGAGTGATGTAAACAGTTCGTAAACAATGGATCTAATAATACACAGACTCACATAGATACAGTGCCTTGTGAAAGTATTCGGCCCCCTTGAACTTTGCAACCTTTTGCCACATTTCAGGCTTCAAACATAAAGATATAAAACTGTAATTTTTTGTGAAGAATCAACAACAAGTGGGACACAATCATGAAGTGGAACGAAATTTATTGGATATTTCAAACTTTTTTAACAAATAAAAAACTGAAAAATTGGGCGTGCAAAATTATTCAGCCCCCTTAAGTTAATACTTTGTAGCGCCACCTTTTGCTACGATCACAGCTGTAAGTCGCTTGGGGTATGTCTCTATCAGTTTTGCACATCGAGAGACTGAAATTTTTGCCCATTCCTCCTTGCAAAACAGTTCGAGCTCAGTGAGGTTGGATGGAGAGCGTTTGTGAAGAGCAGTTTTCAGTTCTTTCCACAGATTCTCGATTGGATTCAGGTCTGGACTTTGACTTGGCCATTCTAACACCTGGATATGTTTATTTGTGAACCATTCCATTGTAGATTTTGCTTTATGTTTTGGATCATTGTCTTGTTGGAAGACAAATCTCCATTTCAGTCTCAGGTCTTTTGCAGACTCCATCAGGTTTTCTTCCAGAATGGTCCTGTATTTGGCTCCATCCATCCTCCCATAAATTTTAACCATCTTCCCTGTCCCTGCTGAAGAAAAGCAGGCCCAAACCGTGATGCTGCCACCACCATGATGGACAGTGGGGATGGTGTGTTCAGGGTGATGAGTTGTGTTGCTTTTACGCCAAACATAACGTTTTGCATTGTTGCCAAAAAGTTTGAATTTGGTTTCATCTGACCAGAGCACCTTCTTCCACATGTTTGGTGTGTCTCCTAGGTGGCTTGTGGCAAACTTTAAACAACACTTTTTATGGATATCTTTAAGAAATGGCTTTCTTCTTGCCACTCTTCCATAAAGGCCAGATTTGTGCAGTATACGACTGATTGTTGTCCTATGGACAGAGTCTCCCACCTCAGCTGTAGATCTCTGCAGTTCATCCAGAGTGATCATGGGCCTCTTGGCTGCATCTCTGATCAGTCTTCTCCTTGTATGAGCTGAAAGTTTAGAGGGACGGCCAGGTCTTCGTAGATTTGCAGTGGTCTGATACTCCTTCCATTTCAATATTATCATTTGCACAGTGCTCCTTGGGATGTTTAAAGCTTGGGGAATCTTTTTGTATCCAAATCCGGCTTTAAACTTCTCCACAACAGTATCTCGGACCTGCCTGGTGTGTTCCTTGCTCTTTATGATGCTCTCTGCGCTTTAAACAGACCTCTGAGACTATCACAGTGCAGGTGCATTTATACGGAGACTTGACTACACACAGGTGGATTCTATTTATCATTATTAGTCATTTAGGTCAACATTGGATCATTCAGAGATCCTCACTGAACTTCTGGAGAGAGTTTGCTGCACTGAAAGTAAAGGGGCTGAATAATTTTGCATGCCCAATTTTTCAGTTTTTTATTTGTTAACAAAGTTTGAAATATCCAATAAATTTTCGTTCCACTTCATGATTGTGTCCCACTTGTTGTTGATTCTTCACAAAAAATTACAGTTTTATATCTTTATGTTTGAAGCCTGAAATGTAGCAAAAGGTTGCAAAGTTCAAGGGGGCCGAATACTTTCACAAGTCACTGTATATACAGTACATGCTACAAACTGCATAATTATAATTACAATTTTGTTTTTGGGTTAAATACCACTTTAAAGTTGATGTCTGGTCATTAAAAATGCATTCCCCTTCCCACTTCATCAGTTTGTTCTGTCTATCATTATCACCGAGGGGGAAAGTGAAAGAAAATCCCAAAGTTTGGCTTGTCATTAGAACAGGAATAAAGAATAAATCTTCCAATGGGAACACTGGTTCTGGCGAGCCTAGTGACAACCAGGGATGTCTACGGCTTTGGCACAGAACAAAAAGGGCTATGCAATATGAAATAAAGGGCTATGGGACAGGAAATGAAGGTTTATGGGACAGGAAGAAGTGGCAATGGGAAAATAAATACAGGGCTATGAGACAGAAAATAAGGGGCTATGGGACAGGAAATTAAGGGTTATGGGAAAGGAAGAAAAGGGCTATTGGATATCAAATAAAGGGCTATGAGACAGGAAATTAAGGGACAAGGGAACAGTAAATAAAGTGCTATGGGACAGGAAGCGCAGGGCTATGGGACCAGAAATAAAGGGCTATGGACAGGGAATAAGGGGCTATGGGCAGGGAAAAAAGGGCTATGGGAAATTAAATGAAGGGCTATGGACAGGAAAAAAAGGGCTATGGGACAGGAAATGAAGGGCTGTGAGACAGGAAATAAGGGCTATGGACTGGGAATTAAGGGCTATAGGAAAGGAAATGAAGGGCTATGGACAGGAAATAAAGGCCAGTGGGACAGAGAATGAAGGGCTATTGGCAGAAAAAAAAAGAACTATGTCAGAGGATATGAAGGGATATGGACAGAAAAGAAAAGGGCTATGATACAGGAAATGAGGAGCTATGAAACAGGAAATAAAGGGCTATGGGAAGGGCTATGGGAAAGGAAGTGCAAGGCCATGGGACAGGACAGGAGATGAAGTGCTGTGGGATTGGAAATAAAGGTCTATGAGACCGGAATGAAAGGGCTATGGGACAGGAAATAAAGGGATGTGGGCAAACAAATGAAGGGTGACGGGAAGGGCTATGTGAATTAAAGGGCTATGGGACAGGAAATAAAGGACTGTGGGGGTGGGAAATAAAGGGCTATGAGACAGGAAAAAAAGAGCTCTAGGAAAGGAAATGAAGAACTATGGGACAGGAAATAAAGGGATGTGGGACAAGAATCGAAAGGCTATGGGACAGGAAGTGAAGGGAAATCTCCCCAATGGGAAAAAGAAAGCAAAAAACAAAAAAACTTTCCTTATTCTAACCTAAGAAAAAAAAAGTTTTCCTTTATTTCTACTTTCTAACAACAAGGATTAAAGTATAATTTGAAGCTGATACACACCTTCTTGGCCTGACCCATTCATGCCAATGCCGAAAAAACTGCGAATGATCTGTATCTGTGCATGGAGAAGGTTGCACACAAAAATAACTTTTTTTTTTCCCTGCCTTCTGTCCATGTTTTCTTTATGAATATCATGTTTGATATAGTGCACAGCATGCCCACTTCTAAATTGTCTGTTTTGAAGATGGAAATTTTGAGAAACACATGTTAAGTGCTTTTTGTTTTCCATCAGTCTCTTCCATTAATTGGAATGTTCCACGGAAGACATCCCAGTCCCCCATATGCACCGTGACAATTGTCTTTCTGCTTCCCAAGCCTTCTTAATTATATCTGTAGCAACCGACGATCATCTGAAAACATACTTCTGCAAAGTAGACATTTGCCATTGTCGACGTTGACGTTTCAAGCCGTGTGATTTAAATAAACAACCGCCGAGCCGAAGTGCACCATTTGCTCCAGAACTCTGCAAGCCTGTGTTTTTTATTTTTATTTTTTTTTTTATTTTGGACATCTGCTCATTACTTCTAACGGAAGGAGTTTTAAATGGAACCCATAAAAACGTCTTTAAGACTCGTCACAACCGTACGATATATTGGCTTGTCCTCGCGAGGGGGAAAAAAAAAAAAAAGTCAATGTCGCTAATAGTTATAATGAAAAAAAGAGTGATTTGTAAATGCTATAGAAATCCCAAATTGCATAAAAGCGGGATGGCGTCTATTAGTTCGCAACGCTTTAGCATAAACCAAATGTTTCCACGAGCCGAGCAATTGATGCATTGGATAACAAAGGATGCATTGTACTGGGCCGTCTTATAATACATTCAGCATAATCTTCTTAAAATGAGTTTTCACTTCAAGGAACAGAAGGGCTTAAAGATGTTCGGCTGCCTTTTTTTCCCCTCTGTTTTTGCATTCGGCATCTAATTATCCTTCATACCGTCAACCTGCTAAAAGTATTGTTGTGAATTACGGGTCTGATGTTTAATCTCCACACTCCTGACTTTTAATCTTTGACCTTCAAGATTAATTCTACCTTAGATCTTAAATTAAAAACAAAAAAAATAAAAAATGCAAACCCAAAGCCTTTTAGCTTCTTGCTATAATCATTAAATAAAGCTGCAAAGGGATTTGCGTTTTCATGTCGTCACTCAGCTCTTCTCCCCGGAATTAGGGATTCTTCTGCATGTTGCAGTTTTAAGGCTTCATGCACACTGGGGCTTTTGTAAATGCGTTGCCCCTGCCAGGAGAAATGCAGCTTCAAAAACATGCCTAAAGCCTCGTACACACGCGTCGAAAATCGTCAGGGAATTTTCGTCCGACGACCGATCCGTCGATTTTCGGCTTGTTAGTATGATGCTTCCGACAACCGACTCCGACTTTTCGGCTGAAAAAAATCTGGTGTGCAGGCTATAAAATTTTTGTCGACCGTCAAAACACGTCTGATTTTCCTGCAGTCAGTACAGAGTTCGACAGGGAAAAAACTTATGAGCAAGTCTGGGCATGCTCAGAGAAGAAAGAACACAAAGAAAGCAATCCAACACATGACATCACTTCTGAAGTAGAATTCTGTCGGTCGACAAAAGTCCAGTGCAGTCTAGAGCACATTCCAACCAACAAAACACAACTCTGGACAAAAGACGGACGACCGGTCGGCGGATATTCGTTACGTGTGTACTAGGCTTAAGCTGCGCTTTTGCAAAAGCATTTAGGCGCATCAAGGACTTGGGCATTTATTTACTTCATTGGCAAGAATATTAATTTATTCTAGGCATTAAAATGAAAAAAATGCTCAAGCACTTTACGCACTCAACACTTAGGCGTGTTTAGACACCTTTAGTCACGCGTTGGCTTTTTTTTTTCTGCCAATACACTCTACTCTTGAACGCACATGTAAATGTTTTTTTCTGCCACTAAATGCCCCTGCCTCTAAACTTCTGTAAACTCCTAAGGCTCCTTTAACACGGGCGGTGCGCCCGACGGAGTCCATTTTGTTCAGCGTGGATCAATCGGCCGATCCCCGCTAAGCAGCCAGATAACAGCTCCGTCTCCACTCTGTATGCAGGGACTGAGCTGTAAGATCCCCGCTCTCCTCTATGGGGAGATTGGATGAGAATGGACCGACTGTTCGATCCGATCCTCCAGACAGATGAAAAATAGGGTTTCCATCTATCCAGATTTTACGGACAGGATCAAATCGGATAGCAGTGGGTGTCAGCAGAGATGTCACCGCTGACATCCGTCGCTCCATAGGGCTGCATGGAGCATCCGATCTGGTCCGCCTGAAAAACTGACAGGCGGATCGTATTGGAAAGACCGTGTTAAAGGGGCCTAAGTGTGCATGGACAGATAGGAGTTGATTTACTAAAGCTGGAGAGTGAAAAATCTGGTGCAGCTCTGCATAGAAACCAATCAGCTTCAAGGTTTTATTGTCAAAGCTTAATTGAACAAGCTCAAGTTAGAAGCTGATTGGCTACCATGCATAGCTGCACCAGATTTAGCATTCTCCAGTTTTAGTAAATCAACCCCATAGGCTGACATGGAGGGGCATTTAGAGGCAGGAAAAAAAAAAAGAAGGTCAACCCCCTGTAAAACAGGTGTTTTTTAGCTCAAATGTGCATTAGGTCTAATGTTCGGAAGAGTTATTACTGTGTTTAAAGAAAAACTATCATTACAATTATTTACATGTTCTGTCCCCCATTGGACAAAGTACATGTAGTACTTTATCCCGTGTGGCTAGATGTCTCCTAAATCTTGATATGACATCTGAGCTGATACCCCTCCCCCAAACAGACAACTACTAGGAAGTAGATGGCTGCTTTTTAACAGCATCTTGTCCCTTCTCTGGGCACATTCCCAAGACATTAGGAATGCGGAGTGATAAGGCGTATGTCAGCCCCCCGTCTCTCTGCAGTCCTCTTGCCACAGCTGGGGAAAGTGCTCTGAGCTGAGGCAAGCTGCTGGTATGATGGATCCATCTCTTTCCTAGCTGTTGTCAGATTTATGATAAGGGAAGGTAAGGGAAGGTTGGACTAGCACCAATGGAAGGAGCAGCAGACTAAATATTAAAAAAGTACTCTTTTATCATTTGGTCTGGTTCTCCTGCCATCGGTGCATTTTTTTTTTTTTTTCTGATAACCTACTGGGTACCCACAAAAGTTTAGCCCTCTTTGTTGTGAGAAGCCTAACCTGAGTGAGCCAGTGAGCTCTCTGAACGTTTTTCTCCTCTCACTACTTAGGAACTGACATCAAAGTCCTAGCACCTCCTAAATGTATTCATTGGCCTTCATGACTAGACTTAGGAAGCACCTAGCTACATGGGACAAAGTACTACATGTAATCTGTGCTTAAATCCCAATATATATATATAATTATATACAACATCTCACAAAAGTGAGTACACCCCTCACATTTTTTTAAATATTTTAATAATATACTTTAGGCCCAATTTTGACATTTTCACTTAGGGGTGTACTCACTTTTGTTGCTAACGGTTTAGACAATAATGGCTGTGTGTTGAGTTATTTTGAGGGGACAGCAAATTTACACTGTTATACAAGCTGTACACTCACTACTTTACATTGTACCAAAGTGTCATTTCTTCAGTGTTGTCACATGAAAAGATGGAATAAAGTATTTACAAAAATGTGAGGGGTGTACTCACTTTTGTAAGATACTATATGTGTATATATATATATATATATATATATATATATATATATATATATATATATATATATATATATATATATATATATATATATATATATATATATATATCAACCAAATTGACCAGCCAAAGTTCAAATTAACTAACCATTTTTCATTGACCAAGTGACCTTTGACCAACCAAATTGACCAACCAAGTTCAAATTGACTCACCATTTTTCATCGACCAAGTGACCAACCATTGACCAACCAAAGTTCAAGTTGACCAACCATTTTTTGTTGACTAAGTGACCATTGACCAACCAAATTGACCAACCAAAGTTCAAGTTGACCAACCATTTTTTGTTGACCAAGTGACCATTGACCAACCAAATTGACCAACCAAAGTTCAAGTTGACCAACCATTTTTTGTTGACCAAGTGACCATTGACCAACCAAATTGACCAACCAAAGTTCAAGTTGACCAACCATTTTTTGTTGACCAAGTGACCATTGACCAACCAAATTGACCAACCAAAGTTCAAATTGACTAACCATTTTTCATTGACCAATTGACCATTTACCATCCCCAAATTGACTAAACAAAGTTCAAAATGACCAATCATTTTTCTGACTAAAGTAATGACTAGCCTTATCAGAAAACTGGCACAGCAATGACTAGGGCCTTGAAAGTTTTTAAAGCTAGTATAGACTTTTTGGAAAAAGTGATGAATTTATGCAAAGCAACCTGTTAATTTGGAACAAAATGGCAAGCCATGAAGTCAAAAGAGAGCCTTTGCGTTACAATTTATCATGTAAAGTATTTTTATAGTAAGACTGGAAATGGATGACAGAGTCCATTGAATTTGTTAAACAAAAACTACATTTAATCATGTTCAATCATTTAATCATGTTCAATGACAATGTTTCAAGTTTGCTGCATAAATCACAAAAGGAATTTTTATAAAATAATTTATAAAAATTATTTATGGATCCAATATACATCATAGGGATTGTGAGGCACGAGAGTGGCCCGTTTCCTTTCCACCTTTTTTTTTTTTTTTTTGACCACTATCTTATTTTCCTATTCTTTTCTTCTGCCATCCCTTTAACTTTTTTTTTTTACACTCCTATTCTCCATGGCAGACCTCTTCTCTGAGCAAGGGGAATAAGCCAAACTATGTGGAAGTTATGGCATTCAATAGTAACCCCATTGTAAGGTCGCAACAACCGCTGCATGGACTTAAAAAGAGTGGTACAAAAAAGATGCCTTATGAATAATTCACACTACTTTAAGAAGGAATCCGAATTTAGAGAGCATTTGACAGGCCATGAGGAAGTGCTGTATCTCCTGCTCACCCCTGCACTCGTGGGCTGCAACCACATGCATTGCACAAGGTTGCAGGGTGCCCTCATACAGTTGAATGTGCAGAGATAATTTTCTTGCTGCGCCAAATGTACTCCTCCCAGTACTGCATTTTTAGTATATGGGGGGGGGGGGGGTTGAGTGATGATAAAAACAATGCTTAGGTGTGGATTTTACTCCCCCCCCAAAAAAAAAAAAAAAAGGAAAAAAAGTGTAAAAAAGGGCTTATGGTTAACAAGCATTATTTAAACAAGGTATTTCAAGTCTCGTAGAAGGCGTAAATGTGGATTTATAACAGACACAACACTATTGCAATATTTCTGTCTCTTTATTAGTACGATGTTTATCTCTGTTGACATCAATACTTCTATGGCAGACAAATCTACCTGTTTGTTATTTGTTTCTTATCTGTAAAACCTAATAAAAACAGATTGGAATATAAAGCATTTTTATAGTGATGAACTAATCATGCAAATATTTTTTCCCCTCAAATTTCAATTTCGCAGCTTTTCATAAATGTAACAATATTCAATTACTATAAAAATAGTATAAAAAAAAATGTGAAAAATGGCAAGCTTGAGAAAAAGAGAACTGATGGATTCCTTCACTGAATAAAACTGGAGAAAGCACTAAACTTGGAAACAGACAAAATGAAAATCCAATTCAGAATTCACAATCGCATAGGTTGACCTTTGTTTGGTACTCAAAGTAGAAGTATAGGCAAAACTTTTTTTTTTTTTTCATTTTGGATTGAGTAAGGGATAGTTACAACCCCTGTAAGGTTTTACTACCTTTGTCCCATTTGGAGATTTCCCTTTACTTCCTGTCCCATAGCTAAACAGGAAGTGAGAGGAAATCCCGGCAAAATAAATAAATCCCCTAGGTCCCCTATGGAAGGTTTCCCCTCTATTACTTTTCTGGGGACAACCCAAAATTTGGGATTTTATTTTACTTTCACTTTCAATGATAATAGTAAATAGTAGTAGATAATAGTAAATATTAAAAAAGGACAAATAGAGAGGGGGAATATCCCCAATTGGGGCACAGATAGCAATAAAAACTTACAGGGGTTCCAATCCCTCTCCACCCTTTTCAACATTTAAGAAAAATTTTTGCCTTTAGTTTTATCTTTGTGTTCAAAATTAACCTTCGTTGGTTTTCTTTTCCCTATCTGCTGCTCACAGAGTGCACTCTGCTGGGTCCCTTTCTCAATGACCTGGCTAAAAAAGGACACGTCCCCTTCCTAGGTGTCCCCATGACAGTGGCAGCCTGGCTGTCAGGGACACTCACCCCACTGCCACTGCCATCATGGTGGTGGCTGCCCCATAAGTGGGCAGTGAATGAAGGGAACAGCATGCTAATTTCCACTATCCCTGCATGACACTTGTATCATAGTAGCATCCGGTTAGTGTTCTCTTAACTGCTAAGGAAGGTGTTAATTCTAGTGCTGGCACCCTTTTATTAAATCCTCTCCAGACAAATACTGTTACAATAGAAGGGGAGTTCCATACTCCCCTGTCACCCCCCAGATCAGCTGCTGTCAGTTTCACCAACACTATATCTATAAAGTTCCAAGAGTACTTCTATACAGCATGTCTTGATTTTTTTTATATACAATATAATACCAAAAGTATTGGTACGCCTGCTGTTACACATACATTAACTTTAATGGCATCCCAGTCTTAGTCCGTAGGGTTCAATATTGGGTTGGCCCACCCTTTGCAGCTATAACAGCTTCAACTCTTCTGGGAAGGCTGTCCACAAGGTTTAGGAGTGTGTCTATAGGAATGTTTGACCATTCTTCCAAAAACGCATTTGTGAGGTCAGGCACTGATGTTGAACGACAAGGCCTGGCTCACAGTCTCCGCTCAAATTCACCCCAAAGTTATTCTATTGAATTGAGGTCAGGGCTCTGTGCAGGCCAGTCAGGTTTTTCCACCCCAAACTCGCTCATCCATGTCTTTATGGACCTTGCTTTGGGCACTAGTCCAAATCATTTGGTGGAGGGGGGATTATAGTGTGAGGTTGTTTTTCAGGGGTTGGGCTTGAACTCTTAGTTCCAGTGAAGGGAACTCTTAAGGTGTTAGAATACCAAGACGTTTTGAACAATTTCATGATTGGGGATGGCCCCTTCCTGTTTCAACATGACTGCGCACCACAGCACAAAGCAAGGTCCATAAAGAAATGAATGAGCGAGTTTGTGGTGGAGGAACTCGACTGCACAGAGGTCCTGACCTCAACCCCCATAGAACACCTTTGAGATGAATTCGAGCGGAGACTGTGAGCCAGGCCTTCTCTCCAACATCAGTGCCTGACCTCACAAATGAGCTTCTGGAAGAATGGTCAAACATTCCCATAGACACACTCCTAAACCTTGTGGACAGCCTTCCCAAAAGAGTTGAAGCTGTTATAGCTGCAAAGGGTGGGCCAACTCAATATTGAACCCTACGGACTAAGACTGGGATTCCATTTAAGTTTATGTGTGTGTAAAGGTAGGCATCCCAATACTTTTGGTAATATAGTGTATGCGTTTATATTTTTTAATGACGTTTTGACCCAGGTCCATATCCAAACAGGGGATATATATTTCCCTAATTGACTAAAGCCATACATCTTTCTGAATGCGTTTCTGTCCATTTGTATATTAAATATTCTATCTGTGCGTTTTTACAGGGTGTCTTGATGTTTTTACATATATATATATATATATATATATATATATATATACACACACATATATATATATATATATATATATATATATATATATATATTTTTTTTTTTTTTTTTTTCAGGATATGAGGATCAAAACAGAGGAATCAAATTCTCCTTCCTCTTGCTGGTGATCCCTCCAGTGATGCACCCTAGAACACTGTTTGCTCATTCGGCTATCATCTGAATAAGGCACTACCAAATATTTTTCCTTGTTGTTCTGGCCAGCATTGTACCCCCAATACTGTAATCTATCAAGGGATTATTTTTCGCTAGGTGCATTATTTTACACTTAGAAACATTCAACTGCAGTTTGCAGTGCTATGACTAATCTTTAACAAACTTTAAAAAACAGAGTTGACTGAAGAAGTGGACCCAGCAGGCAATGTGGTTGACTCAAATATTGCAAAAAAGGTATGCATATTAGGAAAAAAAAAAAAGCAAAATAAAACAGCAGGTTGGACTTTTGAGGGGTGGGGGGGGGGGTAGAGTCAAGACAGACTTTGAATTTTAGTTTCAATTGTATTAATCTTTCTAATTGTATTGTTGTTCTAAGTGTAAAGTTTGCAACTCACCGTATTTAATAAACGCTAGCCGTCTGTACCCAAAAGACAATGTCCCATGATTTTTAATATTCCTTCTGTATATTGTTTTTAAATCGTATCTCTCTATTTGCATTAATAGATGCTATCTAACTAAGTTTGCTTCTTTTCTAAAATAAAGGAAAAAAAATAAAAAATCCTGCCCACATAGAGGAAATTACATTTTGAGGTTTGACAGCTGAATTGCAGTAAAACTGCCATAATGATGGCGTGTCTATGAAGGTCTAACCAGTCTTCAATGTAATTGAATGTTCTGACCTTCTCTTGCCCATTATACAAAAATAAAAAAATAAAAAAACCCTTTCAACTATAAGAACATACTGAAATTATAACAGTTAAACTAAAAGCATTGGCCTTTTCGAAAAAGACTATGAGTTTCTCTAAAGAATAGTGTAATTAGGGGAATAGCCATTCTCCGGAATTCTCGGAGATGAAAAAACACACAATTAGAAGAGAAATATTTATTTTAAAATAATATTTCAAGTGGCTGTTATTATACTTTAATTTGAAGTGATATACTGTATATGTATCCAAGATCCAATATTATGTGAGGAAGAAAAATACAGGTCTATGACTTTTCAACTGCGGTTTGGATATGGCAGACCTTTCACTTTTCTGATTTCAGTTTCTAAGGGGGAAGCATACCCATTAAACTTCAGAAGAAAAAAAGCAAAATGCACAGATGGAATACATATAGGTGAGCAGTTTTACCTGCTCAGAGATTTGTATTTCTGTCTATCCAATTTGCAGATTTGACATATGCAGAGCTCTACCACACACCACAGCACAGCCCTCTCTAGCGGGGGGAGAGGACCTGGTTTTTCCCTGCTGCAGTTTCACTTTCATTTACAGGCAGTGGTGGCTGGTGCTTCATGGGCCAGGGTGGGGGGCCGGCAGACGGGCCACACCATACCCCCCTGGACCACACCAGCCAGCTCACTCACCGTGAACATGTGGGGGCAGACAGGCAGCAGCGGCAGCGACGACGGCTTCTCCTTAGTCTCCTGCATCTCCTCCCTCCTCCTGCTCTTTGGCCAATGGCATGGCTTCTCCTTTCGGCC
This sequence comes from Pelophylax lessonae, assembly GCF_965119305.1. Lineage (NCBI taxonomy): Eukaryota > Metazoa > Chordata > Amphibia > Anura > Ranidae > Pelophylax > Pelophylax lessonae. Next base: position 39,764,498 of record NC_138768.1, on the reverse strand, counting down.
AATCGGGAAACGGTCTCAGGACCCACTTCCTGATTGGCCAGGAGGAGGATTCGTGTGACAATAGCAAATATTCATTCGCTATTGTCACACAATTGGGTGGGGTCGGGGGGCGCAGTGCTCCCCGAGCCCACCCTTTTTTTGGGCCTAGTAGAGCCTCCGGCTTTAATCACGTGCTTCAAAAAAAAAAAAAAAAAACATTGGGATCCATGCATCCGGCGCTCTGCATGTAGATTAGAGGGTCTGACGCATGGATAGGGGGGGGCGGCACCCCTGCGCCACCAATAGATGGGCCACCCCTGTTTACAAAAGGAAAGAAGTAGCAGACTTATCAGCTTGTCACTCTGCTTTATTCTCCTATCAGCACGTAATGTTTCTTCCTCTCCAAGTCTCAGCTCTACTGCACAAAGTCTGACAGATGTTGGTTCCGGGTCTAATTCAGGGACTTATACTGCTTGCATTTAACCACTTGCCTACTGGGCATTTTAACCCTCTTCCTGCCCAGGCCAATTCTCAGCTTTGTTATGCAACTCTGTACCCAAACTAAATTTTTATATAATTTTGTTCACACAAATAGAGATTTGCTTTGGGGGTGTATATGCTAAATAAACAAAAAAAAAAAATTGGGAAAAAAAATATATTTTTTTTTAATTTCTGTTATAAAATTTTGCAAATAAATGATTTTTTTTTCATGAGTTAGGCTAAAATGTTTCTTTGGTGACAATAAACCTAAATAAGTATATATTATTTAGTCTGTAGGAAAATTATACAGTTCACAAACTATGGGATATATCTGAAAATGTATCAATCCTGATGTACTGATTGCTTATCTCATTTCTTGAGGCCCAAAAATTTTAGGACAGTAAAATTCCCCACCAAATAACTGCTTTTTTGGAATGTAGACAGTCCAAGGTATTTAGTAAGAGGTATGATGAGTTTTTTGAAGTTGTCATTTTTTGTCATAATTTTTTGTATATAGAGGTACATGGAGCATCCGATCAGGATCGCCTGAAAAACTAACAGGGGGACCTGATTGGAAAGTCCGTGGGAAAGGGGCCTAAGGCCTCAATTTCATGATGAGACTCCCCTTCTGCTGGAATAATGGCACAAAGTCATCTACAGGCAGTAGGGCTAACTGCACTTACCTACAGTACATGTATTCTTCTTGAATCTTGGTGTGCTTTGTATATTTCTTCCAGACCTGTGCAACAATCCACTCTGTGAAACTTTACCTATGTGCAAGAGCTTCCTGCAATAAAGACCGGCCACTGCTGTTCTCTCTCCTTGCGAAGAATGACTGGTCTTGTCTCCGCCCTCTTCTGTGGTTCTCTGCAGGCAGTCCATAGTGGGTAAAACCTGCTTGGCCCCTCCCAAATCTCGACTCTCTGGCTATGCACAACACAGTGATGATGTCACTGCTACGTTTACAAAGTAATAACTCACAAAGTGGATTTGGCTATTGAGGAACACATTAAAAGCAGTATTAACCTCCGTAGCGGTATTCCCGAGTGTGGCTCGGGGTGGAATTTCACTGCCATTAGCGGTAATCCCGAGCCACACTCGGGGTACCACCAGGGAGCATACCTTGGGTACTTACCTTGTCCCTGGGATCCCGCGATGTGTTCCTGCAGCATACGGCGGCCGGATCTTCATAATTTATAGCATGCACTGCCCCCTTTGCAAGGCTGAGACCTGCCAGTGTCATGGATTGTTCTCAATCATCGTCTGGGAAGACCAGGTGATGTCAATCTCAAAGGTTTTAAATGCCCAGACTCATCTGACCTTGCCCCAACAATCAGCACCATGGGATCTTCTAAGAAGTTGTCTAGAAAACTGAAACTGAAAATAGTTGACGCTCACAAAGCTGGAGAAGGCTATAAGAAGATAGCAAAGTGTTTTCAGATGTCAATATCCTCTGTTTGGAATGTAATTAAGAAATGGCAGTCATCAGGAACAGTGGAAGTTAAAGCAAGATCTGGAAGACCAAGAAAAATATCAGACAGAACAGCTCGCAGGATTGTGAGAAAAACAATTCAAAACCCACGTTTGACTGCACGATCCCTCCAGAAAGATCTGGCAGACACTGCAGTTGTGGTACACTATTCCACTATAAAGAGATACTTGTACAAATATGGTCTTCATGGAAGAGTCATCAGAAGAAAACCTCTTCTACGTCCTCACCACCACTTTTTGGCCGGAATGAGCAAAGGAACGTTTGGAGAAGAGGAGAAGAAGTGGCACAGAATTTAATGAAAAGAACTCTGTCCAACTGTTAAGCATGGGGGTGGATCAATCATGCTGTGGGGTTGTATTGCAGCCAGTGGCCCAGGGAACATCTCACGAGTAGAAGGAAAAATGGATTCAATAAAATTTCAGCAAATTTTGGATGGTAACTTGATGCCATCTGTGAAAAAGCTGAAGTTAAAGAGAGGATGGCTTCTACAAATGGATAATGATCCTTAACACACCTCGAAATCCACAGGGGATTACATCAAGAGGTGTAAACTGAAGGTTTTGCCATGGCCTTCACAATCTCCTGACCTCAACATAATTTAAAATCTATGGATAGACCTTAAAAGAGCAGTGCGTGACAGACAGCCCAGAAATCTAAAGAACTGGAAGACTTTTGTAAGGAAGAATGGGCAAAGGTACCTCAAACAAGAATTAAAAAGACTCTTGGCTGGCTACAAAAAGCGTTTACAGGCTGTGATTAGTGTTGAGCGAACACGGACTGTATTATTCGTGTTCGTACCGAATAATTGGATTTTTTTTACCCGAACACGGACACGGACACTTTACTGTATGTTCGGGTAAAAATCCGTGTTCGGTCGTTTTATTTCCGGGTTTTGCATGCTTTGGCGCTCTTTTCATGGCGGGCTTTCAACAGCCAATCAACAATCGTTTAACTGGTGTGCCTTAAGCCATCCCAGCCATGCCTGCAAATGTCTTAGTAGCTGTGATTGGCCGTCTGAAGCATGTGACCAAGTCTTTATAAGTTCGAGGCAGCCGCCGCAGCAGCGTCATTCTGCTGCTTAGCTAAGGGACAGAGCACACATCAATGTGCTGGCTGCTGATTAGGGAAAGATAGGCAGGAAAAAACCATTTGTGTCCGGATAGAATTGAGGGACAGGTCGGAGTGTTTAGGCAGGGCGAGTTGTAGGCATTTTAGGGATAGAGTCTGCTGAATTATAGGGTCAGTGTCTTCTACAAACTACAATCGATATTGCTGTGTGGGGGGTGGGGTGAATCTGCACTCAATCCTGATCTACGATCTCTTCTCAATCCTGTTAGGGACAGAGTCTGCTGAATTTTAGGGAAACTGTGTTCTACAAACTACAATCGATATTGCTGTGTGGTGTGGGATTGGAGATAGGCAGGTGTCAGTGATCCACATCCATTTTTCTGTGTGTGAGCTGCAGTGAACACAATCTTTTTGGGCTGCAGTGAACACAATCTTTTTGGGCTGCAGTGAACACAATCTTTTTGGGCTGCAGTGAACACAATCTTTTTGGGCTGCAGTGAACACAATCTTTTTGGGGTGCAGTGAACAAAATCTTTTTGGGGTGCAGTGAACACAATCCTTTTTGGTGTGCAGTGAACACAATCTTTGTGGGGTGCAGTGAACAAAATCCTTTGTGGGGTGCAGTGAACACAATCTTTTTGGGGTGCAGTGAACAAAATCCTTTTTGGGGTGCAGTGAACAACATCCTTTTTGGGGTGCAGTGAACACAATCTTTTTGGGGTGCAGTGAACAAAATCCTTTGTGGGGTGCAGTGAACACAATCTTTTTGGGGTGCAGTGAACACAATCTTTTTGGGGTGGAGTGAACAACATCCTTTTTGGGGTGCAGTGAACAAAATCCTTTTTGGGGTGCAGTGAACAAAATCATTTTTGGGGTGCAGTGAACACAATCTTTTTGGGGTGCAGTGAACACAATCTTTGTGGGGTGCAGTGAACACAATCTTTTTGGGGTGGAGTGAACAACATCCTTTTTGGGGTGCAGTGAACAACATCCTTTTTGGGGTGCAGTGAACACAATCTTTTTGGGGTGCAGTGAACACAATCTTTGTGGGGTACAGTGAACAGAATCTTTGTGGGGTGCAGTGAACACAATCTTTGGGGGGTACAGTGAACACAATCTTTTTGGGGTGCAGTGAACACAATCTTTGTGGGGTGCAGTGAACACAATCTTTTTGGGGTGGAGTGAACAAAATCATTTTTGGGGTGCAGTGAACAACATCCTTTTTGGGGTGCAGTGATCAAAATCTTTTTTGGGGTGCAGTGAACACAATCTTTTTGGGGTGCAGTGAACAAAATCCTTTGTGGGGTGCAGTGAACAGAATCTTTGTGGGGTGCAGTGAACACAATCTTTGGGGGGGTACAGTGAACACAATCTTTTTGGGGTGCAGTGAACACAATCTTTGTGGGGTACAGTGAACAGAATCTTTGTGGGGTGCAGTGAACACAATCTTTGGGGGGTACAGTGAACACAATCTTTTTGGGGTGCAGTGAACACAATCTTTGGGGGGTACAGTGAACACAATCTTTGGGGGGGTACAGTGAACACAATCTTTTTGGGGTGCAGTGAACAACATCCTTTTAGGGTGCAGTGAACACAATCTTTGTGGGGTGCAGTGAACAACATCCTTTTAGGGTGCAGTGAACACAATCTTTGTGGGGTACAGTGAACAGAATCTTTGTGGGGTGCAGTGAACACAATCTTTGGGGGGTACAGTGAACACAATCTTTGTGAGGTGCAGTGAACACAATCTTTGTGGGGTGCAGTGAACACAATCATTGTGGGGTGCAGTGAACTCAATCTTTGTGGGGTACAGTGAACACAATCTCATACTTCTGAAGATTTGAGGGTGCTGCCTGTTCCATACTCCCCCTACTCCTCATCTAGCCTTTTAGGGGTACAAACAATAGTAATTGGGGCCTAGTGTGGTTGTGTACGTGTGATATACATACACTTTTTTTGGATCATATTTTCTATTCCGCTATTTAATCAAAAACCTTTGGGGATCAGTTAAATTGGGGGATAGTCTGTGTTGGTACGTGTGAGAGAGATCCACCTTTCCAAGTTGTTGGGGTTCATCTCATACTTCTGAAGGTTTGAGGGTGCTGCCTGTTCCATACTCCCCCTACTCCTAGCCTTTTAGGGGTACAAACAATAGTAATTGGGGCCTAGTGTGGTTGTGTACGTGTGATATACATACACTTTTTTTGGATCATATTTTCTATTCCGCTATTTAATCAAAAACCTTTGGGGATCAGTTAAATTGGGGGATAGTCTGTGTTGGTACGTGTGAGAGAGATCCACCTTTCCAAGTTGTTGGGGTTCATCTCATACTTCTGAAGGTTTGAGGGTGCTGCCTGTTCCATACTCCCCCTACTCCTAGCCTTTTAGGGGTACAAACAATAGTAATTGGGGCCTAGTGTGGTTGTGTACGTGTGATATACATACACTTTTTTTGGATCATATTTTCTATTCCGCTATTTAATCAAAAACCTTTGGGGATCAGTTAAATTGGGGGATAGTCTGTGTTGGTACGTGTGAGAGAGATCCACCTTTCCAAGTTGTTGGGGTTCATCTCATACTTCTGAAGGTTTGAGGGTGCTGCCTGTTCCATACTCCCCCTACTCCTCATCTAGCCTTTTAGGGGTACAAACAATAGTAATTGGGGCCCAGTGTGGTTGTGTACGTGTGATATACATACACTTTTTTTGGATCATATTTTCTATTCCGCTATTTAATCAAAAACCTTTGGGGATCAGTTAAATTGGGGGATAGTCTGTGTTGGTACGTGTGAGAGAGATCCACCTTTCCAAGTTGTTGGGGTTCATCTCATACTTCTGAAGGTTTGAGGGTGCTGCCTGTTCCATACTCCCCCTACTCCTAGCCTTTTAGGGGTACAAACAATAGTAATTGGGGCCTAGTGTGGTTGTGTACGTGTGATATACATACACTTTTTTTGGATCATATTTTCTATTCCGCTATTTAATCAAAAACCTTTGGGGATCAGTTAAATTGGGGGATAGTCTGTGTTGGTACGTGTGAGAGAGATCCACCTTTCCAAGTTGTTGGGGTTCATCTCATACTTCTGAAGGTTTGAGGGTGCTGCCTGTTCCATACTCCCCCTACTCCTAGCCTTTTAGGGGTACAAACAATAGTAATTGGGGCCTAGTGTGGTTGTGTACGTGTGATATACATACACTTTTTTTGGATCATATTTTCTATTCCGCTATTTAATCAAAAACCTTTGGGGATCAGTTAAATTGGGGGATAGTCTGTGTTGGTACGTGTGAGAGAGATCCACCTTTCCAAGTTGTTGGGGTTCATCTCATACTTCTGAAGGTTTGAGGGTGCTGCCTGTTCCATACCCCCCCTACTCCTCATCTAGCCTTTTAGGGGTACAAACAATAGTAATTGGGGCCTAGTGTGGTTGTGTACGTGTGATATACATACACTTTTTTTGGATCATATTTTCTATTCCGCTATTTAATCAAAAACCTTTGGGGATCAGTTAAATTGGGGGATAGTCTGTGTTGGTACGTGTGAGAGAGATCCACCTTTCCAAGTTGTTGGGGTTCATCTCATACTTCTGAAGGTTTGAGGGTGCTGCCTGTTCCATACCCCCCCTACTCCTCATCTAGCCTTTTAGGGGTACAAACAATAGTAATTGGGGCCTAGTGTGGTTGTGTACGTGTGATATACATACACTTTTTTTGGATCATATTTTCTATTCCGCTATTTAATCAAAAACCTTTGGGGATCAGTTAAATTGGGGGATAGTCTGTGTTGGTACGTGTGAGAGAGATCCACCTTTCCAAGTTGTTGGGGTTCATCTCATACTTCTGAAGGTTTGAGGGTGCTGCCTGTTCCATACTCCCCCTACTCCTAGCCTTTTAGGGGTACAAACAATAGTAATTGGGGCCTAGTGTGGTTGTGTACGTGTGATATACATACACTTTTTTTGGATCATATTTTCTATTCCGCTATTTAATCAAAAACCTTTGGGGATCAGTTAAATTGGGGGATAGTCTGTGTTGGTACGTGTGAGAGAGATCCACCTTTCCAAGTTGTTGGGGTTCATCTCATACTTCTGAAGGTTTGAGGGTGCTGCCTGTTCCATACCCCCCCTACTCCTCATCTAGCCTTTTAGGGGTACAAACAATAGTAATTGGGGCCTAGTGTGGTTGTGTACGTGTGATATACATACACTTTTTTTGGATCATATTTTCTATTCCGCTATTTAATCAAAAACCTTTGGGGATCAGTTAAATTGGGGGATAGTCTGTGTTGGTACGTGTGAGAGAGATCCACCTTTCCAAGTTGTTGGGGTTCATCTCATACTTCTGAAGGTTTGAGGGTGCTGCCTGTTCCATACTCCCCCTACTCCTCATCTAGCCTTTTAGGGGTACAAACAATAGTAATTGGGGCCCAGTGTGGTTGTGTACGTGTGATATACATACACTTTTTTTGGATCATATTTTCTATTCCGCTATTTAATTTAACTGGGCCTCCATGCGAGACCTGTGTGCCTTGTTGCGCTGTTTTGAGTACTCCACCAACATGGCCAGTGGCAATGACGCCGTTCTCAGCTTAACTATCCCACTTCTATGCCTCCTTGAAAAAACAATTCGGGCGATGATGGAAGAGGATGTGGCACAGGATGAGGAGGAGGAGGAGGATGAAGAGGTAACATTTCCAAGGCTTTCAGGGCAGTCATTCGCAAGGGGCTCCGAGGGTGGGTTCCTGCACACGCAAACGCCAGGGACGCAATTGTCCAGCAGGGGCACAGTTCTGGAGGATGAGGAGGATGAGGAGGAGGAGGAGCTGGAGGAGGAGATGGAACCATGTTCACAGCAGGGTGGCACCCAGGCCAGCTCATGGCCATCACTGGTGCGTGGCTGGGGGGATACAGAGGACACGGACGATACACCTCCCACAGAGGACAGCCTTTCGTCGCCTCTGGGCAGCCTGGCACACATGAGCGATTACATGCTGCAGTGTCTCCACAACGACCGCCGAGTTGCCCACATTCTAACTTGTGCTGATTACTGGGTGGCCACGCTGCTGGATCCCCGTTACAAGGACAACGTACCGTCCTTAATTCACTCACTGGAGCGCGATCGCAAGATGCGCGAGTACAAGCGCACGCTGGTAGACGCCATGCTGCTGGCATTCCCATCTGACAGCGGGGCCACAGTGGAAGCACAAGGCAGAGGAGGAGGAGGAGGAGGTCGCCAACGCAACCAGGGCACCGCCAGCACCTCAGAAGGCAGGGTTAGCATGGCCGAAATGTGGAAAAGCTTTGTCAGCACGCCACAACAAACAGCAGCACCAGCAGCTCAGATGGAACGTCTTAGCAGGAGGCAGCATTTTACCAACATGGTGGAGCAGTATGTGTGCACACGCCTACATGTAGTGAATGACGGGTCTGCCCCCTTCAACTTCTGGGTCTCCAAATTGGGCACATGGCCTGAGCTTGCCCTTTACGCCTTGGAGGTGCTGGCGTGCCCTGCAGCCAGTGTATTATCTGAACGGGTATTTAGCACGGCTGGGGGCGTTATAACAGACAAGCGCAGCCGCCTGTCCAGAGACAATGTGGACAAGCTCACGTTCATTAAAATGAACCAGGCATGGATCCCACGGGACTTTTCCGTACCTTATGCAGAATAGCAATGGATACCGACCTTACCCACCCATTGTTCCATTTTTGCTCTTTCTCACTCTTTTGGGGTGTACCCTCATTTAAAATTTTTGAAAAGAAGCAGTGTTGGCTACCTCGTCCTCCTCCTCAGGGCCAGATTAATGTAGGGGCTATTGGAGCTGCAGCTCCAGGCCCCTACCTTTTATATAGGCCCCGGGTTGGCCATATTCACTGTTACCGCTCTTCTGTCACTTGTAAACACAGAAGTCTGGCTTCTATGCTCGCTTCCCCAGGCAGCACCCTCAGAACCTCCCCACACAGCGTGAAGGCCGGACAAGGAGGGACAGTTGGCGATGCATGGATGTGTTTATGGGCTTCAGAGACAGCATCCCATGTTGAATTAGGCATGCATGGCTGCACCCTTCCTCCTCTGGGTGCATGGCAAGGCACGGCCCTTAAGGCCCTTCAAAATCCTCAGCACCAAGCCCATGATGCTGTTAATCCGGCCCTGGTCCTCCTCCACCGCCGCTTCCACCTACACCGCCCATAGGTGTGCGCAGCCTATTGCATTAAGGTGTGCACCCCAAAGTTGAAATACACATGCATGTGTTTGCCAGCAGGGAGAGTAATGTATCGGGGCCATGTACCTGTAGGCAAGGAGAAATAGAGCAGAGCAGGTCCCAGGGAGATCTTTCCCATCTCCTCACTGGCAATGCTATGTGCCCTAGGTGATTAGGGTGTGCCCAGGCACACCCAGCACACCCTGTGCGCACGCCTATGTCACCGCCACATCCACCACCACCTCAACCTCCCTCCTACTCCATATGGGCCTCGTCCTTCAGAGATGAAGAAGAACATTGTTTTATTTTTCTGGTTTTTTTTGTTGTTTTAAGTTATTTCCCTATCCACATTTGTTTGCAGAGCACTTGCCATGCTCTTAATTACGTTTTGCTGCCATTTGCAGCACTCTAGCCCTTTCCTTTGGTGTTTTAGAGCCATTTTAGTGCCTTAAAGTTCGGGTCCCCATTGACTTCAATGGGGTTCGGTGTCCGGGAAAAGTTCGGTAAAAGTCCGGGACACGGACCCGGACTTTTTTTTAAAGTTCGGCCGAACCCGTCGAACACGGACATCTAGGTGTCCGCTCAACCCTAGCTGTGATACTTGCCAAAGAGGGCAGTACAAGATATTAACTCTGCAGGGTGCCCAAACTTTTGCAGACGCCATTTTTTTGTTTTCTTTTATTTTGAAAGTGTAAGTGATGGAAATAAAATCTAACTTTTGTTGACATATTATAAGAATGTCTAATCTGTAATTTGATGCCTTTTGGAGATTTTTCCATCTTTCCTTGGCTTCTATATGCACATTAATACAAATTTTTACCTGGGGTGCCCAAAATTTCGATCCCCACTGTATATATATATATATATATATATATATATATATATATATATATATATATATATATATATATATAGATAGATATATAGATATATTTATATATCTATATATCTATAGATATATATATATATATATATATATATATATACATACATACTTTAACTTATTTATAGTTATTTATTATATTATAATTTATGATTTTGTGTTTCAAACTTTATCACACCCGAGATGTTATAAAGAAGAACGCACAGTAAAAAAAAAATCATATGTAAATAGTTGGTTTGGGCTGCTCGTCCTTAAGAATTACATGCAAAATAATGGTACCGCTTTCAGCACCTAAAATCGGAAAGAATCATACCGCCAGGGAGGTTAAACACAAAAGCAAACCTGTATTATATTGCAGCTTACAAATTCTTAGATGTGATGACTGCATTCGCTTTCTTTTTCTAGGCTTTCACTCTTATATTTATTTTGTTTTGGTGATCCAGTCAGTACGTCTGTTGTTTTTCAAAAGAATAAGCTCTCTTCCAGATGTATCAGCTTGCAGGAATGAGACAAACAATTTAACACTGGCAAAGGTGCCTACAATGATCACATTTTATTTATTCATGTAAAACCTTTATCGCAAAAAGAAAGAAAACTGCCGTAACTGATCATAAAGCATGAGCTGGAGTTTGGCATTAATTGGTTAGTGTATTTAAATCTACTAGTACATTTAATACCCCCCCCACCAGACTGACAATGCTGATATCCCAAAAGTGCCCCCCTGTGCTCCTTCGTTTAGAGTGGGGGCACTCTAATATAGGATGTGTGTTATTGAGCAGATCACTAGGTAAAAACATAGGGGCAAAAAATCCTGGGAAAAGAAAAGAAAAGCGAAAGTTGAAAAGGATTAAAAGAGGCGCATGGAAGCCAGCCAGCCCCCAGTCTGATGTACTCACCCTCCAGTCTGCTACCAACCAAGTAGTGTCTCATGATATAAATAAAGTACAGGGTTTAGTTGACACACATTTGCAAACGCATGTGTAAGCTGCAGGGCCACTACACGGCACCCTGTTTTACCTGCAGTCCTAACACTTTCTAATTTGAGTGTCTCCACAATGGAAGCACATGGCTGCTAATGGATGGATGAGAGACAGGTGAAAGGGAGGCAGCCCAAACCTCCCCCAACCCACCCCCATCCATGACTGGTCTAGTAAATCAAAACTCCACATACCTCCCAACCGTCCCGGATTGGGCGGGACTGTCCCGCATTCAGACCTGTGTCCCGCTGTCCCCCTGCACAGGCTGTTGTCCCGCATTGCATTAATCCTGATTCCTGTTGATTAACTTTCACCTCATAGGACCTGCAGGCAGCAGTGTAAACGGTCAGCATAGGGTGGGATTGGCAGACAAGCCAGCGAGGAGTGCCCTGTGCAGCCAGATAACAGACTTCAGCTGTCAAAACTAAGATGTGATGTCGGGTATGGGCGGGACTGCTTCCCAGACCCGCCCCCTTTTTCAGGCACGCAGTGTACAAGAAACGAGCGCTGGGACAAAGCTGCAAAAGGTCAGAATCACTTCTCTATTTCCCTCCTCAGTGTTTTTTTCAGCTCAGTTAGCCTTGCACTTCACTAGCTGAAAATGAAAGTAAAATCTCTCTCACGGCTCCTTCATTATCTTCCCTGCTCTGCACTGGTCGGGACAAGTGCTGGACTGGTTGACTGCAGCATGTTCAAGGGGAGGGGGGGGGGGTGAGCTGCAGCCTAATCCTTATCTCTGGAGGAATTCAGGAGCCAAAAATGAGTGTGTACTTAGTGCACTGAAAGGGTACAGGAAGCTGTGACTGCAGTGGATACAAGAGTCAGTTTCAGAAAAGTGATGAGGGCAGAGGAGAGAGGGGCGTGTGTGTGTGTCACACTGTGATCACTCTGCATTGAAGGGGGCACACTGTGGTCGCTCTGCATTGAAAGGGGGCACGCTGTGGTCGCTCTGCATTGAAAGGGGGCACGCTGTGGTCGCTCTTCATTGAAAGGGGGCACGCTGTGGTCGCTCTGCATTGAAAGGGGGCACGCTGTGGTCAGTCTGCATTGAAAGGGGGCACACTGTGGTCACTCTTCATTGAAAGGGGGCACACTGTGGTCGCTCTTCATTGAAAGGGGGCACGCTGTGGTCGCTCTTCATTGAAAGGGGGCACGATGCGGTCGCTCTGCATTGAAAGGGGGCACGCTGTGGTCAGTCTGCATTGAAGGGGGCACGCTGCGGTCGCTCTTCATTGAAAGGGGGCACGCTGTGGTCGCTCTTCATTGAAAGGGGGCACACTGTGTTCGCTCTTCATTGAAAGGGGGCACGCTGTGGTCGCTCTTCATTGAAAGGGGGCAAGCTGTGGTCGCTCTTCATTGAAAGGGGGCACGCTGTGGTCGCTCTTCATTGAAAGGGGGCACGCTGTGGTCGCTCTTCATTGAAAGGGGGCACACTGTGGTCGCTCTTCATTGAAAGGGGGCACACTGTGGTCGCTCTGCATTGAAAGGGGGCACGATCTGGTCGCTCTGCATTGAAAGGGGGCACGCTGTGGTCGCTCTGCATTGAAAGGGGGCACGCTGTGGTCACTCTGCATTGAAAGGGGGCACGATGTGGTCGCTCTGCATTGAAAGGGGGCACGCTGTGGTCGCTCTGCATTGAAAGGGGGCATGATGTGGTCGCTCTGCATTGAAAGAGGGCACACTTTGGTTAGTCTGCAATGAAAGGGGGCACACTGTAGTCAGTCTGCATTGAAAGGGGGCACACTGTGGTCGCTCTTCATTGAAAGGGGGCACACTGTGGTCACTCTTCATTGAAAGGGGGCACTCTGTGGTCGCTCTACATTGAAAGGGGGCACGCTGTGGTCGCTCTGCATTGAAAGGGGGCAAGCTGTGGTTGCTCTTCATTGAAAGGGGGCACGCTGTGGTCGTTCTGCATTGAAAGGGGGCACGCTGTGGTCGTTCTGCATTGAAAGGGGGCACGCTGTGGTCGCTCTTCATTGAAAGGGGGCACACTGTGGTCACTCTGCATTGAAAGGGGGCACGATCTGGTCGCTCTGCATTGAAAGGGGGCACGCTGTGGTCGCTCTGCATTGAAAGGGGGCACGCTGTGGTCGCTCTGCATTGAAAGGGGGCACGATGTGGTCGCTCTGCATTGAAAGGGGGCACGCTGTGGTCGCTCTGCATTGAAAGGGGGCATGATGTGGTCGCTCTGCATTGAAAGAGGGCACACTTTGGTTAGTCTGCAATGAAAGGGGGCACACTGTAGTCAGTCTGCATTGAAAGGGGGCACACTGTGGTCGCTCTTCATTGAAAGGGGGCACACTGTGGTCACTCTTCATTGAAAGGGGGCACACTGTGGTCGCTCTACATTGAAAGGGGGCACGCTGTGGTCGCTCTTCATTGAAAGGGGGCAAGCTGTGGTTGCTCTTCATTGAAAGGGGGCACGCTGTGGTCGTTCTGCATTGAAAGGGGGCACGCTGTGGTCGCTCTGCATTGAAAGGGGGCACGATGTGGTCGCTCTGCATTGAAAGAGGGCACACTGTGGTTAGTCTGCATTGAAAGGGGGCACACTGTAGTCAGTATGCATTGAAAGGGGGCACACTGTGGTCGCTCTTCATTGAAAGGGGGCACACTGTGGTCGCTCTTCATTGAAAGGGGGCACACTGTGGTCGCTCTACATTGAAAGGGGGCATGCTGTGGTCGCTCTGCATTGAAAGGGGGCAAGCTGTGGTTGCTCTTCATTGAAAGGGGGCACGCTGTGGTCGCTCTGCATTGAAAGGGGGCACGCTGTGGTCGCTCTGCATTGAAAGGGGGCACGATGTGGTCACTCTGCATTGAAAGGGGGCACGCTGTGGTTAGTCTGCATTGAAAGGGGGCACACTGTAGTCAGTCTGCATTGAAAGGGGGCACATTGTGGTCGCTCTTCATTGAAAGGGGGCAAACTGTGGTCGCTCTTCTTTGAAAGGGGGCACACTGTAGTCGCTCCTCATTGAAAGGGGGCACACTGTGGTCACTCTTCATTGAAAGGGGGCACGCTGTGGTCGCTCTGCATTGAAAGGGAGCACGATGTGGTCGCTCTGCATTGAAAGGGGGCACGCTGTGGTCGCTCTGCATTGAAAGGGGGCATGCTGTGGTCGCTCTGCATTGAAAGGGGGCACGCTGTGGTTAGTCTGCATTAAAAGGGGGCACGCTGGTCTCTCTGCATTGAAAGGGGGCACGCTGGTCTCTCTGCATTGAAAAGGGGCACACTGGTCTCTCTGCATTGAAAGGGGGCACGCTAGTCCCTCCGTATTGAAAGGGGGCACGCTGGTCACTCTGCATTGAAGGGGGCACACTCTACTTTGATTACTGAAGACCCCTTTCACACTTTTTGACCTCAAAGTCACGCAATTTTTTACAGCGTTTTTTGCTGCAAAGCAATGCCTATTAGATTTTTCTGTTTGCGCCCCCCAAAGGGGGCATTTGGGTTGAATGGAGCTGGGGTGGGCATATGGGGTGAATGGAGCTGGATGGGGGGTGGAAGGAGCTGGGGTGGGCATTTGGAGTGTTTGGAGGTTGAATGGGTGTTTGGGATAGATAGTGCTAGGGTGGGCATTTGGGGTGGATGGAGCTAGGGTGGGCATTTGAGGTGGATAGAGCTTCTGGGGGCATTTGGGGTGGATGGGGGGGATGTATGGAGCTGGGTGGGCATTTGGGGTGTATAGAGCTGAGGGGGGGGGGTGGATGGTGCAGAGTCCGACCCCTGCATTCTGTACATTACATACTCCTGTCTCCTGCATTCTGTACATTACATACTCCTGTCTCCTGCATTCTGTACATTACACTCTCCTGCACTTTATACACAATACTGTACATTATATACTTCTCACCAAAGTCTTCATTGTCTCAACAGTTGCTGGTTGCTATGCAGTCTCTGACTATTTTAATGAAGTTCTTCTTTAAGGTAGGCTGAGCAATCAAAGCATATTTTATGAGTACTAGCAAGTCTGGGTTTTGTTTACCCTATCCCTTAAGCCCCTCCCACTGCTAAGCAATTGGCCACACCCACAATTTGCCGCAGGTTTTGTTTCTCTTTCAGTGTCCCTCATTGCAAAGTTCAAAAGTTGGGAGGTATGCAATAGCGATGTTCTTGTGATGGTACATCCTGAAAAGGACAAGCTGAGAAGCATACACCTCCATCCCCTTGGCGGATGCAGTGTAAAAAACAGATTGGGACTTTATATGAGGCATTGGCCTGTAAAACACAGTGCCTCCATCCCTAATTTCATAAAATATTTGGGACTTTACATGAGACAAGCAGGTCATGCTATTGGTCTCCTTGTATATGAAAAAAACTGGGGTCAAAGCAGACTGCATCCACCAAAAACGCACGAAAATCGCACGGTGGGACTTTAAATGAAGCACCAGCCTGTAGGCAAGAACACAAAAGCAGCCACCACATCTAACGATTGGTAAGCTGCAATATATTACATTTTCGTTTTGGGTTTAACACCGCTTTAAATGGAAATGTTTTTGCCCAGAGTTCAGCTAACATTTTCATGTTAGTGATAATACCAGGCAGCTAAACACTGTCAAATATTTATTTTGCTGCTTTATTGAACCCTGAGTGGTGTTAATTCTTAAAACATCAGTAAACTGTTTTAATGGTGCTAGCTGTAAAAAATCCTGATCCAGAATTCATGTCTTGCTCACTTGTCATACTTTATATGTATATTTGTTATGTATGTATGTATTTATTTATTTAAGTATTTATGAAATGGTAGGTTTTGCAATGTATGACTCATGATAACAACATAGCACTGCATAATGCATGTACAGTACATCAGTTGTCATAAAGCACTAAAAAAGAAGAAAAAATAATTGTTTTTAACAAGTTCTGGACCGGAAGGATTTGCCCCCTTAATGACCAGGCCATTTTTTGCGATTCGGCACTGCGTTATTTTAGCGGAAAATTGCGTGGTCGTGCAACGCTGTACCTAAATAAAATTGACGTCCTTTTTTTCCCACTAATGGAGCTTTCTTTTGGTGGTATTTGATCACTTGTGCAATTTTTTTTTTTTTTTTTTTGCGTTATAAACAAAAACATAGCGACAATTCTGAAAAATGAAAACTATATTTTTCACATTCTGCTATATGATGTTCCCCCTCAAAAAAAAAAAAAAAAAAAATTAAAAATCTAAATGTTTCATTCTTTTAGGCCAATTTGTATTCTGCTACATATTTTTGGCAAAAAAATTGCGTATCTTGATTGATTTGCGCAAAGGTTCTCGCGTCTACAAACTAGCGGAAAAATGTATGTAATTTTTATTTATTTTATTTTTTTTACTAGTAATGGTGGTGATCTGCGATCTTTTAGCAGGACTGCGACATTGCGGTGGACAGATCCCCTGTCCGCCTCCCTTAC